>NW_024081406.1:0-42883 GCF_003009895.1 Hyaena hyaena
CTCAGGTTTTGTAAGGTTTCCAATGGCTTCAGATCTTTTCTGTGTGATGTATGGGCGCGAGTGCAAGTACGGAGCTCCTTACTTCTCCGCCATCTTGCCCTCTCCTCCTAAGCATAGCTATTTTGACAATGACAGTTATAATTAGGTCTTGTTCACCTGATATTCTTCATCCCAGTCCAGTTTCTGGAATAATCCTGAACCTTCTGGATCTTTGAGTACATAAGATATGGTGTTTTGAGGCAATCATCAGGATATAAATGCTTATGTTTACTATATGAGTTTAGTAAGCTCTTTGTTATGTCTAGGGGCGTACAAAACTTATAAAACAGTAGAGATAATAATATTTCATTTGCTGTTCATCAACATTTGGGGACACAGAAGAATCAGTGTAGAAAGGCATAGTGTGGGTCTGAAAAAAGTAAAATATGAATCCTGCCTCCTCTATACTTTTCAACCTTGTATATTAAACAAGTTACTTAACTTTTCCAAGCATCGGTTTCTTCAGCCCAAAACTGGAATATCAAAATCTCCATCATCAGTTAGCTGTTCAAATTAAACATAATGGTGTAGGGTTGTAATTTTCAAACTTAAATGTATATGTGAATTTCCTTGGGATTCTTGTTCAAATGCAGCTTCTGATTCAGTAGGTCCAAGGCAGGGCCTGAGATGCAGCATTTCAAAAAGGCTCCCAGGTGATGCTGAAGCTGCTGGTCCCTGGACTGCACTTGAGAGTAGTGAGAACTTAGGACACTAAGGAGAATGGCTAATGCAAAGCACATTCCATGCAAGTTTGTTTTTCTCTCTCTCCTCTACTCTACCACTTATGCATTTTTGAAAGAAGTTACTAAGAAAAGCCAATCAAAAGAAGACCAAAAAATAGTCTAAGAAATTCACAGCTCTCCACTAGAGGTTGATTAGGGTCAAAAGAAGATATATTTAAACCTAATTAAGATAAAGGATTCCTCGTTAGGCTGAGAGAAACTCTAAGAGTAAAAGCTCTGAGGACACATTGAGTTCTGTCAAATTCCTGTCAGAAAAATGTTCCTTCAAGGAAGTGCACTGACAGCCTTCAAGAGTGATAGTCCTAACTGAAATCTGAAGGCATTTTTAATATTATAAAACTCAGGAAATCATAATAATATCTTATACTGATCAATTGTTTTAGACTCCACAAGCGCTTTTGGATGTATTAATGCATCCCAGCCCTCACTTCTTAAACTTTTCTCAAATTGGAGGCTATGCTCTCCTTCAGCATAGGAGCCATGCCTTCTTCATGTATATATCCCCAAAATTTGGCAAAAGCCTTGCATCTAGCAGGTATTTGACAAATACTTATTAGAGAAGAGATTTTTTTCCCCTGGTCCCCAAATACATAATATTGCATTTCGTTGAATCCAAGTGTCCATCAATCATACAATACTGGTTTATGTACCTCTAAGGGGGAAAAATGCTACCATTTAAGCCTTGTGTGCCATTGATTGGAAGATACCACCCAATTTCAGAGATATTAAGTTGTCTGTACTTAATATGCACCTCAGAATTAAGAAATTGTACTAGTTTTGCTCTCCTATGGAGTCACCCACACAGCACAGACAGAAAATGATTAGTAGCAAAATTTTAGGGTTGTTGAAGATAACCTGAGGGAGGAAAGGAAACAAGTAGGGACAGGGAGATGTTTCTTTATAACAGAGAATGTATCCTAGATTCAGCAACTTAGGGGCACGTAGCAATCTCAGATTGTAATCAAGTTGGCAGCCATCTTCCCTCAGGAAAAACATTGGTGGACTCCTGGCTTCACAGCAAAAAGCACGAACCAAGTGAAGGGCAAAATCCATAAGACACTGTTCAGAGGCTATGACATTGTGATTCATCAGAAAAATATACATGTGGTCATTCAGGTGACCAAAATACATTCGGCATATATATTTAGTCTCTGTCCGTAGTTCCATAGAGTCACAGTTCCCAAAACTCTTGGAATTTGCTCAATTTGCTCTGCCTGGAGAGTGATAAAGGTGTCTCTTGTTATGTTAATAAGATGACTTTTGGACCCCACCCTGGTCGCCAGGGGAGCCAACCACGTGATTAGAGGGTTGGAACTTTCAGTCCCATCCCCCATCCCTCACCCCTGACCTCTGCTGGAGAAGACTCAGACTTTGAATCAGTCGCCAATGGCCATTGATTTAATCACCAGTAAGATTATACAGTAGAGCCTCCATAAAAACCCAAGAGGACAGATTCAGAGAACTTCTAGATTGGTGAACACATGGAGATGTGGAAAGAGTGACATACTCAGAGAGGGCATCGAAGCTCCATGCCCTTGCCCCGTACCCTGCTTTATACATCCCTTCCATCTAGCTCTTCCTGCATTACATCCTTCTGTAATACAGCGGCGATTTAGTAAGTAAAATGTTTGAGTTCTGTGCGCCGCTCTGGCAAATTAACTGAACCTGAGGAGAGGGTCATGGGAACCTCTGATTTATAGCCAGCCAGCAGAAGTACAGGTAACAACTTGGGCTTGCAACTAGTGTCTGAAGTACAAAAAAGGAGGTCATGAGAAACTCCAAACTGTAACAATTTGTCAGAAGCACAGGTTAAGAACCTGGGATCTCGATTGGCATCTGAAGTTGGCAGGGGGCTGGGGGCAGTCTTGTAGTACTGAATCCTTAACTGTGGAATCTGATGCTATCTCTGGGTAAATAGTGGCAGAATAGAGTTGCATCGTAGGACACCCAGCTGATATCCAAGAAGAGCTTGGCGTTGTGTGGAAAGGCCCCCTACACCCACACACATGTGGAAATTCAGTCCATGAACCTAATTCAAAGGTGACTGGTCCTTTAACAGAGAGTATCCTGAAGAAGAAGAAAGGGGAGCAGGAGAAGGGCAGGAGAGAAAGGGGAAGGGAAGGGATGTCGTTACTCTCTTATCACACAGACTAGTGTAGTAGCTATAAGAGGAGCCCAGAGCTATGGAATTCAGTGAGAGGATGTTTGGAGCCATTGCAGAGAAAAAGACGAAGAACTCAACCACTAGTACGAAAACCTTGATTCAGAGCACACTCCTTTCTGCTCTGGGTCAAGGAACTATTTCTTATGTGGTCAAAGGAGGCCCTCTCAACAGGTGATCATGTTGAATGCCAGACTCTAGCGCCCAGTAGGACAAATGAAGAAATCCAAGTGATCCCTGAGTGAAGTTATTCCTACCTGGGTGAGTGCCATGTCACCACAACTCAAAGTGACACCAGCACCCCATGCCACTCTGCAGCTGCCTTTATTTGAGTTGAAAGGACACCTGTTGAGGTTCCCTCTCTAGTAATGACCTTGGGCAAGTGACTCTGTGCTTCCGTTTCCTCCTCTATAAATTGACAAGAGTACCAGTCCTCCCCTTACCCTGATGTGAGGATGAAATAAGTTAATTCATTAGAAGCTTTGGAACAGTGCCTGGCATAAGACAAGCATTCAATGAACGGCAGTTATTCTTACTATTATTATCTGACATACAATTGCTCATAAACTGACACAATGACATGGCTTAATGGCAGTTTAGTGACCATGCAACAGGTAGCACAGGCCACCAAGGCTCCCAAAGTCTTAGCCAAAAAACCAAACCAAAACAAAACAAAAGTTGAACTTGCATAAGCAACAGAGAAATGAAAATAAACCACAACAGTTAGAGTCAACTGCAGGAAACCAGGAGACTGGTCTTCCGAGAACCATGACCAGGCCACTTCTCATGAAGGAACCTTGCAGCTACAACAGCTCAGAGACCAAGCTGATGGTGGCCCGACCCACGCGCTGCAGCTCTGTGTCTCCTTTCGGAATGCAGATCATGCACTGTGTAATCTGTCATGTGCACAAAAACATTAACCTCTGGAATCAAATGTGTCTGTTAATAAACCAACACGACGCTCACACTCGTCAGCCCCTGCCCAGCGCCCCTCCCCCCAACCCCCGGAGCCACACTGCAGGCACATCTCATTTGTCAGCTGGTTCAACTGCTTAGGCACGACATGATTTGGAAATGTGGAAGATCCCAAATTATCTTATCCTGAGGTGACAAATCAAGTACAGTGTCCACAAGCCCAGACAGTTTACATGCCAAATAAACAAAACACCACCAAAGCGAGAGTATCAATCTCCTAACTGTTTAGGAAAAATAAGTTTATTTCTTATCTGAAAGATTAATGAACCAAGCTGGAACCTCACCTCTAATTGTGGCTGAACAGAAATTAGGTGCTGTTTTTAATCTATTCTGCAGTAACATAATAATGTCATGTCACAAAAGTTCATAAAGAAAAGGCCTACACTTATCTTTGGAATTATTTAAAGTACCCAGAGACTAGCAATTAATGCAAAATTTTTACGTGTTCCTCAGATGCATTGCTGGTTGTTTTTTTAAATTAGGTGTATAGAAACTAATAAAATATCTTCTTACTAAATAAGACCTTGTTTTCCTACTATAGACATAACTATAAAGAATATATTTATATAGCATATTACTGGTATATTTTTGAAAGCTATTGATACTGTATTTCTAGCTGACACTTTGCTGAACGTGTTTGTCCCTAGGCTTATGGCCTCCACTCGATCCACCTTGCTCTGGAGCTGAGCTGAAACACATACCCTGGAAAAGCTGGATAAGCAAGGAGGAAATGGCAGAAGAGGAAGAAAGACAGAGGACTCCACTGTCTTTAAGACAGATAACCACCAGAGGCAACTGAATGTTTTCGGAGGCTCAATCACAAAGTACAGCACCTTTTCTATCTTAAAATTCTATCAAAAACAGTTGTATATTTAATGAAACTTCACATGGTTAAAAAAAAAATCATACTCCAGTGTGTTTTTTTTTCTACATGAAATGTATAATGTGTTTTTCCTTATAACTCCATGTTCCATCAACAAGATTCTGAGTAAGTACAAGGGAAAGATTCATCCTGAGGAAAAATCAATTTGATTAGAGGAGCAAGGGACAGTAATGTATACAGAAGAGGCAAAGCCAACATTTCCCAGTAAATCCCTAACTGGACTTGGGCCATGACTACACGTCTGATTTGCACAGTGGAATCTGGATACAAGATGAAATTGGATTGTCAGTGTTATGTTCATGTGTAAACTGATTTGAAAGGAAAATTATAATGAACCAATGCAGAAGTTCAGGATTAGTCTAGGTGATGAACTGTTCTCACTTAACAGCCCAAGAAATTCTAAACTAGGCACATCCAAGTGAAATAATCTTTTAGCCTGTGTGTGTGTGTGTGTGTGTGTGTTTATTTTTCTACTGAGAGATCATTCCATGTCTAAATTAACCAAGTCAAGCATAGTCAACACTTGGCAAGCATTGAGATATATTATATGTAAAATGGACTTTTTTTCACTAAGGGGTAGATGATCAGATAACTACAGGAAACCCTAATTTAAGAGCGAATTAAAAAACTATGGGGGAAGGAAGAAGCCCAAAACACATTGTTTCCTTTGTGACCACCTTCCTTCTTATATCAGAGAAAATTACAACAGGTACATGGAAACTGCACACCAAAGACTTCTGACTGCCCTCTGAAGCCCTTGTCATTCTGGGAGTTTAGCTAGCTGGGACAGTCAAGCCAACTTGACTCCAGTCAAGCCTTTCTCAGTCTTGTGCTTGTTTGTGGAGGACACAAGTCTGATTCTGCTTCTGAGAGCAGAGGAAAGCATTGAAGAACTGAATTCTCTTGTCCATGGCTCTGAAATATGCCCAGTGACTAGAAAGCCTTGAGAGAAATCCACAGAATGAGCATCTTTCTTTCTTTTCATCAATAGTATCAAACCAAAGATATTATTGGTTTGGTAATTATTGGTTTATTATCATTGTATGTCAGACCCATATAAAGGCACAGGAATAAGTACCTCCCTAAAAGAATAAGAAGACAGCACACTGCTTAATGGGGAAGGAAGATCTGAAAGCAAGTTACTAGGTATACTGAGTGTTCCTCTCAGGTAAATGAAAAGTGCTATGTGACATGAAAAAGGGATCCAAACTTCTATACAGAAGTCATGGAAGCCTCCATGAAAAGGTATCATTTGACTTGGGTTATAAATGACAAGCTGGAACTGGTTATTTGGAGAAGCAAGGAAAGGGTATTCTGGCATAAAGAAACAGCATCACAAAGACACTGAGACACTTAAGTGCAGTGTGCACACCATGTCTCTGAACAGCAAGCAGTATGGGAGCGCAAACAGAAGATGAAACCAGAAAAGTAGAAGACAGGTTCCCAATGTCTTATTTACCATGCTAAGGAGTATGGAAATATCCTGGGGATGAAGTGGAAAGCCAATGGAAATTTTAAATAAGGGGAGTAATAAAATGAGATTGCATTACTGGGGGCTATGTAGAGGATGCGAGAAAGGGGAAAACATTTATTGAAGCTTTTGTAATTTTCTGAGTAGGAGATGATGCTGGCCTGATTTGAAGTATTAACAGCAGGAAGAAACAGAAGCAAATCAGAAAGATGTTTCTGATTTACAATTGTAGGACATATTGGCCAATTAAATAGGAGAAATAAAGGAAGAGAGGAGAAATGGATGATGTCAAGATTTTAATCTTGAATTGTTGGGTGGAAATTGACATCATTAATCAAGAAGAATCAGGTTTGGACAGACTGAGTTTGAGATGCCAAAAAGAAGTCAAACGCTGATGCCCAATAGAGAGTGGGAAATATTAATCTGGTTAGCAAATATTGTTGGTACTGGGTCCCTACAGCTTACTTAATTCCTGAAATATTTAGGAAGTTTGACAAGTATTCAGAGAGAGTGAAAAACATAAACTATGTGCTCTTGGAACTTCTATTTGTAGAATAAGAATAACAAAGAAAAAACAGTGTCAAACATGGTAGATATCAACCCATCTATATCAATATTCACTTTAAATATGAATGGTCTAAATACATCAATCAAAGGCAGAGATTATGAGTGGATTAAAAAACCCAACTATATGTTGTCTATAAGAAATCCACTTTAAATATAAAGACATAGACAGGTTAAAAGTAAAGTGGTACAGAAAGATATACCATACTAACATTAATCAGAGGAAAAACTACCATAGTTAATTTCAGACAAAAATGTCCCCGTACTTTGCCAAAAGTATCCTAAGAGGTAAAATCCCCTTTGGCTTAAACCACCATCATCTCCTAGCAGAACACCTTCAATAACTCCTTAAAGTGTCCCATTATATTTACTTCTGGTCTCTAACAATCCATTCGACACTGCAGCCAGTATCTTTTAAAACTCAAATCTTATGTCACCTTGCTGCTTAAAATGTTCAATGGCTTCCCCTAATTTTTAAGGCAAAATTCCAAATTTGGTAACACAGCCCCTATGGTTCTACCCGTTCTGACCCCAGCATTCATTCCTGGTGCATTTCACATCTTCAAACTCAGCTACTCCAGGGCCTTCATACATGTTGTTCCATCTGCTTGGAACTCTCCCACCACCACTCCCTCTCCACTTGCCTAGGTAACAGGGCTTCAAGAGATGACCTCCAAAATTTACATCTTCCAAATCAGGTCTGGTTCCCCTTTTGCAATTTTCCAGCACCCAGTACAGCTGTTTTATAGCACTTGTCACAAATATACTTCAATAGTAAATGTGAAAATATTCATTTCATATCTGTCCTTCCTGCTAGATTGTAACAGAGATTTTGTGTCCTCTGTTTACCTTACTATATTCCCAATGCCTAGCACAGCTCCCAAGTCATAACAAGCCCTCAGTAAATACTTAGTGAACAAAGGAATGAGTGAATGAATGAATGAGTGAACGAACTTTTATAAACATAATTTTAGGACAATATAATAGTCAGCATGGGTTATGATTATAATTTATTATCATTCTCTTATTTTTGGTAATTTGGATTGTTTTCAAATGTTTATTATTATGGTAAAAATAGAGAGGAAGGTGTAAAAATGAAATAAAATAGTGTTCCAACATCTGGTGTTAAATTTCTCATAGGAGGGAAGCTTTCTTTGGGGAAAAATCCCTGATTAAGAGTTTGGGAGTCTGTTAACTGTGTATGGTGATAGATGTTAACTAGACTTACTGTGGTAATCATTACACATACATACAAATATTGAATCATTATGCTGTCCACCTAAAATAATACAATGTATCCCAGTAAAAATATAAAAATTTTTTAAAGTTTGGAGTAGGTTGATATTCTAGGAAGTATATGGCAACTGGTCTCCAAAACATCAAAGAAGGGGAACTAACTGCTCTTCTAAAACAGGGAGATAAATTTTCTCATTGTTCTAGGGGTAAAAGTAAAAGTGAGAGAACAGAAGAACCATGATTTAATGGTGGGTATTGGCGGGGACAGGCTATGAAAGGGTCCCTGATTATAAGGTGGCCAAATAAACCCTAGAGAACAGAACATAGTTGGCAAGTCTACCTGTCCCCATGAATCTTGGCTTTCAGATAATGTTTTTGTTAAGGATTTTTCCCCAGGACTAACAAAGGGATTAGATTTCATGTCTGGATTGACATGTAATAAAAGAAGCTGTGTGAAAAGAAGCAGGAAGCAGGAGGCAGACAGAACATCTCCCAATTTCACCTTGATATCCAAGGGGCAAGGTCAAGGAGAAGGCTGCTCACACCTGGGTTGGAAAAAAACAACAACAACTGAAAACAAACCTTTGGCATTCTCTCTGTATATATATAAACAGAGAGATATAGATATAGATGTAGATGTAGATAGACATAGATACAGATAGATGATATAGATATAGATATAGATGATATAGATATAGATATAGATGATATAGATATAGATATAGATGATTGTCTCTTTTAGAATACGTTTCCAAAACTGGAATTACTGAATAAAAAGTTAAACATACATTTAAGGTGAAATTATTTCTAGCAATTTATATTCCCACTTTTTTTCAGTAGAAAATTCTAAAGAATAAAGCAGCAGCATCCTTAAAAATGGTTGCCTTGGATTACAAATTCCAGTTCCTTCTGGGTAAAAGTCATCTCCCTTATATTCTTTGAAACTACACACACCATAAGTCCTTAATAAATGACTGTGGAATTAAATTCTTAGCACTTCTGGTGCTTAAAACTAGCTATTTTTATATGGACTTTTCCCCCCTGTATTTCTAAGAAGACTGCAATATGTCTTGATTTTTTAGATCATAAGTCCCCCCATCCCCTGACTTATAAATATCTCAAGTCTTCAAAATCATGTTGTGTATTTTATAAGAATCTTGGTTGTATGAAATTTCCAATTCTGTTAAAATCTTGTTTTTAAAAGGATCTTAACATACCTCTCCTAACTAGCATAATAAATTCACAATGATTCCTAAATCCTTCTGACATTCAAGTAAGATTTTGCTTATGTTTAGTTTTTTTTAAATTGTACAGTTATTTTAAGCCTGTACTCCTTATTTCAACCTACTTTGATTTTCCTTTTTACTATATGTTATTAAAAATCTAGTTTATATCATAATTAACCATCTGGTTGACAACAGCAAAAAAAAAAAGATTAGAACAATAATTTCAGAATTGTTCAAGGAATTGTTTTTTGCTTTGTTTTGTTTTTTTGGACTCTGCTGACCCAAATTAAAAAATAAAAAAGCATCTCTAAGACAACAAAATAAATAAATTAAAAAATTAAACATTTAACCTGGAATCACCTTCTAAATAGCCATTTCATCTTCTACCTATAGCTTATCAATACTTTAAAGGGCTTTTTTAATCAAAATTATTCTCTTTCTCCATTGATCCCTTGACCTAGTGTATTTGTGGTTGGGTTAGGGTCTGACCACATAATATTTCCAAAGGCACAACAATGCCAGCATTAGAAACATATCCTACAGTGATACCCTCACAAAGATTCATGTACAAGAAGGTTTATTGTATTGTCTGTAATATCAAAAGGCAGGAAACCATGTATATCTTCAACATTAGAGGGACAGTTAAATACATTGCAACCAATAAAAAATGAATGAGATATAACTACATATGCCTATACAAAATTCATTGTAAGACATATTTTAAGTGAATAAAGCAAACAGCAGAACATTGTGTATACTGTGAGTTTTCTATGTTTGGAATATTTCTACTGGATTATTCATTATAATAAGAAACTCATAACAATTGCTGCTTCTAGGGAAAGCAGGTGGGATGTAGTTTTGAGATGGAAGAAAAACTTGTTTCATTGAAATTATTTCATTTTTTTACCATGAACATATATTAGTTTTTAGTTAAAAGTAGACAATAAGGGGGCGCCTGGGTGGCTCAGTCGGCTGGGCATCCGACTTCGGCTCAGGTCATGATCACACGGTTAGTGGGTTCAAGCCCCGCATCGGGCTCTCTGTTGACAACTAGCTCAGAGCCTGGAGCCTGCTTCTGATTCTGTGTCTCCCTCTCTCTCTACCCTCTCCTGCTCATGCTGCCTCTCTCTCTCTCTCAGAAATAAATTTTTTAAAAAATTAAAAAAAAAAAGTAGACAATAAGATGGAGAGGAGGGGGAAATTTGGGCCTATATTTCTTGAAAACAATCAAAATCCTGAAAATTTTGATCAATGGTAATCAATCCGAATTGTAGATTAGCTGCTGATTTATCTCTGACCCTATCAGCAGCATTTCCACCTCTCGCCAGATCTTACTAAAAGTTTTAACTGCGTGCCAAACAATCCTGCGCTCAGTCATTCATTCACTGAGTCGTTCCATCCATGCTGACTGGGCCTGTGGTCTCCCAGGCGCCAGGTCAGGATGCAGAAACCCAGCGGGGTGCAAGAACAGAGACAGACCCTGACCTCACTGAGCTTATGGTCTGCCATCAAAATAACTGGAGAAATGTAGATGAGTGCTGAGCGAGCACTTGAAAGGGCTCATACCAGTCTAGGCATCTGGGAAGACCCCCGAAGGGACGTACGTTTAAGCTGATACCTTGAAGATAAGCAGAAGTTAACCAGGTGACCAAGGCGAGAAAGGCTGTTGTAAGAGATGGGGAGATGGTCTCTAGGAGGCTCTGGGGCACGCAACAGCTCCGCATAGAGAGACTGGAAGACATCTAGAGCAGATGAGATGTCAGAAAAAAGGACAAGAGAAGCGAGACTGCAGAGACCATCAGGGAGCAGGTGGTGGCGCCTCGGACCTCACTCTGGCGACAAAGAGAACCTCAAGGACCGCAGCGGGTGGATTAGTTTCCCAGGGCTGCTGTAACCAATTACCACAAATTGGGCAGCTTAAGAAAACAATGCTCTCATAGTTCTGGAAATGTATTCTCTCAAAGTTGCAGAGACCAAAAGTCTGAACCCCGGGTGTCCACAGGGCCACGCCCCCTCTGAACGTTCCAAAGGAGGACCCCCGCGGACCTTTTCCTAACGTCAGGTGGTCACCAGCAGCCTTAGGTGTTTCTCGGCTTATAGACCCGTCGTTGCAGTCGCTGCTTCTGTCATCCCATGGCATTCCCCTCTTTGTGTCTCTGTGTGTCTGTGTCCCGGTGTCCCAATGTCACCCTTCTGATAAGAATGCCGTTCATATTAAATTTAGGGTCCACCCTGATCCAGATAGACTTTATCTTAACTTGATCACAACTGCCAAGACCTTATTTCCAAATAAGGCCCCATTTGCAGATTCCACGTGGACATGAATTTGGGGAGGACACTATGCAACCCAATGCAGCAAGGAAACGATGTAATCTGATTTGCATTTTAGGAAACTATCCTGAAGGTAGTAGGAGAAAGGGAGGAAGCAAGACTGGGAAGACAGATCAGTTTCATATGCATCTTTATTGTGTTTGAAACGCGAAGTTTATTTTGCATTGAGCTAAGAGCGGTTCAATGTCAGACTTTGAGCTAAGAGCTGTTCCCATGATATCTCATTCAGTTCTCACACAGCCCTGTGAAGAAAATCAGAGAGGTGACTACCAGTCCACGGTCATGCAGCAGAGCTTCAAGCCCAGATCCTGCAGACTCTGGAACTTTCCATCAGAAGCTTTCCATCACCCCAGGCTCAAAACTGAAAACAAAATGAAGGCAGTGAGAATCCTTTGACACGGATTTCCAGGCGGAAGAAACTATTGCCCACTAACACGGTTCTGTTTGCAAGCACACTTCATATTCCTTATGCAAAGCCAGGGCAAAAGGTGAACAGCTAACACGTCCTGAAGAGCAGTCGTGTTGTAACGCGAAGGAATCTGACGGTTCCAATCACACGGCGCCGTGTCCAGTGATTCACGCTGGGTCAGAAATGTTCTTTTAAGAAAAGACCTAAGTAAAATCCGTGTTTCACAAACACGAACCCATATTAAAATAAGCCTGCTTTTTAGAAGATGAAGAACTTGAAGCCATTATCTGAAAACTCAGAAGACAGAAATGAATTCAGAGGAAAAAGAGGTTAATTGGTGGGAATTGTTCGGACTGATAGTTGATATTGATCAGAAGCACTGACTGCTGGATCTTCTCCCTCTTAGGCGCTTTAACTTCCTAGTCCACAATTTTAAAGGCAGATTGAAATTTTAGGAGACAATGTACACCAAGGTTTTCTCACTTGAGCTCAGTATTTTTCTGAAGGAAGGAGGAATGAATATTCTGGGTGTAGGTTACAGCTTTCGTCACCGATTACAATTTTGTAACCTCAAAATCTGACCAGAACACCTAACTTTCAATTTTCTCATTTTGTTCAAGGTATCAGTCTTTTCCCTGCAATATTAAAAGGGAATGGGAGAAGGAGAGGGGGAGGGGGTGTGCAGAGAAAGGACAAAACTGAAAGAAGAAAGTAAATACGAAATCCCAAAGGGAGAGGAAAACAATGGTCCAATTGACTCTTCTGAGATTTATTATCGGTTAAATAAAAATAAAAATAAAACCTTTTAAATCCAGCTTATTTTTAAAAAACTGATTCCTAAAAATAAAGAATAAATGTGTTTAAAGGCAATTAATAAGCAATTTTTATCTAGGAAGTGAGCGATTTTTGTGCAGAGGGGGGGAAAAAAGGCTCCAGGCTTTGCCTCATCTCCTAGAAGCATCCCATATTCTTAGATGTGACGTTGCCTTGGTAACCACAACTTGGTGACCTCGTTATTTCAACCTAATCCTGCTTTGAAATTATAGTTGCTCCACCCTTTTGCCTGGCTAGCCTGATAACATAATCATTGTAAATGAGGATGGGAAAAAACAGCAGGATACAGTCCCTCCAGTGACACAAGACCAGTCTCACCTTATCATGGAAATAGACGAACAATTAAACGGCATGAATCTAAAACCCTAAAAGTGGATTTTCTTATTTTCTATATGGGTTGTTATGCTTATTTTCAAAACCTACTGGTTGATTCAATAGAGCAGGGTATCTTGATGTTACTATATGAAAATGGAAATTTCCTACTGGTGTTAAAAGAAAAAAATTAAGGAGAGCTAAGCTGTCAAAGGTGAAGTTCTTAATTATTCGTTTGTTTTGCCCAACAGCCAAACAGAAACAGGAATCAGAATATAATTTTTTAACGACTAGTACAGCGGCACCCAGGTTTGTTAGCCGCCCAGCCTAACTTCCTCTGGCTAAAGCCCCACATATCAGCTGTCCTCTTGAATTCAGATTCCTTCCATAACAAAGGGGTCTTAGGAGACAGCAGTGCTCAAATTCAGAAGGCAGCAAGTGTAAATATAGTTTAGAGGGCATGTAATTAACTCATTTGTTTCAATTTGGGTCTTTGAGATGTCTGTTCTGATGGGAAAGGGAGGCAAATTCCATCCTTTTTCTTAGTCATTTCCTCCTTTTAATTTTTTTCCCTTTGCATTCCAAAATGACTAAGGTATAGAAGCACTGGGTTCAGATCTCAATCAAATGTTCATGCTGTGCCCCAATTCATGTGTTGAGGAGGCTGGGGAGCTGCGGGACCCTGTCTCTTAGGCTCCTGGGTGCCCCTAGATTTCCCCTCTAGGAGAATCTCCCTATTTCTTAGTGCCCCATCCCAGCTTCACTATTGTCTTTCTAAGTGTCCCAGTTATGGTACTTGGTGGATGGGGAAGGTTGTGTGACTTGAATATTACAAGCCCCCCAAATTCTCTTGGTGGCAATGACCCCACTTCCTCTGCCTCTCCACTTCTTGTTTCCCAAAGAATAATACTTTGATACTGGTGGATGTGGTATTGGTCTCACTGTTGTGTGTCTGTGATGGCTCACCGGTGAGGGGCAAGTTCCCAGTCAGGGCCATTATCCAGACAGAAGCCTGGACCATATCTGGATATGCCCAGGGCATAATGCCTCCACGCGTGTATCCCCTCCTCTCTGCAAAAAGACAACTATTACCACTTATTTCTTAGAACTACCAACATAATTGTGATATTTCCATAGTGTGAGGAAAGTTGTAGCTTCTTGAAGAAACTATATTTATGCCACGTAAATTAACGTTTTACCGTCAGAATGACACTATCAAATCTCTTTAGAGAAATAAGTTGGAGGAGTGTGCATTTGACTTAAAAGTGTATCTTTCGTTTTTCTGAGAGATGATTCAAAAGCAGCATTTTATAAACTGTGAGTTCAAATTATACTTCATGGGGCTGCTGAAAGCCCTCTCTTCTCTTGTTCACTCTAACCACAAGGAGTAAAAATTTAATAACAGCTAACATTTAGGAAGTTCTCACACTATCACTTTGGCCCATTTTGCAGAGGAGCAACACAGGCACAGACAGCTAGGTAACCTGCACAGGGTCCCTGAGCCAGCAATGTGAGCGGCAGAGCCAAGGTTCAGATGCCCTTAGCTACTCTGCTATTTGGCGCCCATGGAACCTAACTGTTCTAGAGCCAGAACCAATGGATAGATTCCGTAGGTAGACACATCAAAACTCCCTAAATAATTCAAGCTGTCCAAAGACAAAATAGATGGTCCCAACAACAAACGAAACACAAAGTGTAAAATCTTAGGCCAAATATCCTTGGTCTCTCAGTACAGATCTGAGTATAAATATTACATCCTACTGCCCTGTAAGTATTCATCAGATGGGGTACTTTGGGCCTGGGGCAAAGGAGGAAGTGGTTCTTAAATAAATGACATAGAAAGAGAGATGGAAATTCATTGACAGATCAAGCATCTGGGTAGGGATGAGCAAAGAAGAGGAACACACGTGGTAAGATGAAGGTAAGGGACGGATAATAGACAGGTTTTAGGTCTAGAGTGAGAACTGAGAGATCTCAGCCAGTTACCATGAGGGTGCAGATGATAACTCCTCCAGAAATAGATACAAAGGCACAGATCATGAGATAAATGTAAAGAGCTATGATCCCATAATTCGCTGGGAGTGTGGCAGTCTCCCAAACAGGGGACGAAATGCTGATAGATGAAAGGACTCTACAATTCAAGCCAGAAAGAAACAAGGATGAAAAGGAAGACAAGAGTGGCCGGGGCGCAGAGAAGGGAATCTGTGAAGAGAAGGTACAGCATCAACAGGGCTCAGACAACAAGGTGTCCTGGATCATTTCTCAAAGCTCTTCCTTCCACTCTGCACCCAGTGAACTCATAAATCACCAAGTCACTTTGCCTGTTCCACCCCTCCCTCCCTCTACCTGGTGCTCCATCCAGCTCCCCCCCCCCCCCCCCCCCCCCCACTCCTCTCTTGCCTCTCCTTCAGCTTGACTGTCTCCCATTTCTGCTTTGGGTCTTTTCTCAATCATTTCTTCCTACAGAAACCCTTTCTGGACGCCCACCATCCCACACACTGAGTCTCTTTCCTTTTCTTCTCCAAACACCCCATCTTTTCCCTACCTCTATATTGCCATTGTCCTTGACCTGTGTTCCCTATCATCACCATCACACCATAAACTTATATACCCTGGGAAGGCAAGAACCATGAGGTTTACATAGGGCCTGTCTCACTTAGTAGGCATTCAAAACATTCATTCATTCATTTATTCACTCAACAAATATTTAGTGAAGATACAGTCAATGGCAGGCAGGGGAGTAGAGCAGTGAACAAGACAGATAAGTTCCTCACCTTCATTCTTGGGAAGAGGAAAGACTTTTTTTAATCAGGTAAACAAAAGCCAACAAGGTGGTTTTAGATTATTATAAATGGGATGACATAATTAACAGGATGATGGCATAGAAAAGGAAAATCTTTTAGTCCCATCCCTTTGGATCCCTGAAGAATCTGTCACAACCTGAAGCGCCATTCATTCTTCCTCGGGGCACTTACAGAGGGCTCACTAAGTATCAGATGCAAACGTCCTCGGGGAGATTTCAGGCCCGTGAGGAGAATTAACAAGTAAGCCAAGGATTCCAATCATGGTTACAAGGGCAATGACAAAGATATTTACATGGGATCATGGTATAATGGAGGAGGGAAAGGGGTAATACATAGAAGACTGAGGAAAAGTGCTTTGGAAGGGCTTCTGATGAAGGTGACATTGAGCCTGGTGATTCAGAGCACAGAGATTTCTGGAACCAAAGTGCCTGCATTTGAATCCCACCCCCACCCCTTATTAACTGTGTGACTTGGATGAGTTACTTCATCTCTCTGTGCCTCAGTTTCCTCATCTGTAAAATAAGAATAATGACAATACCTTGCAGAATAGTTGTGAGAGTGAAATCAGTTAGGATATGTCAGGGCGCCTGGGTGGCTCAGTCGGTTAAGCATCCGACTTCGGCTCAGGTCATGATCTCACAGTTTGTGGGTTCGAGCCCCCTGTCGGGTTCTGTGCTGACTGCCAGCTCAGAGCCTGGAGCCTGTTTCAGATTCTGTGTCTCCCTCTCTCTCTGACCCACCCTGCTCATGCTGTGTCTCTCTTTCTCAGAAATAAATAGAAAACATTAAAATTTTTTTAAAAAACAAAAAAGAAATCAGTATACGTCAATTATTTAGAACAGGAATGATCACATGTGTTCACTACTATTATTACTTTTCAGGATGTAAGAGTCAGCTCAGTGAAGGGGCGCCTGGGTGGCTCAGTCACCTCGGCGTCCAACTTTGGCTCAGGTCATGATCTCATGGTTCGTGTGTTCAAGCCCAGCATCAGGCTCTCTGCTGTCAATGTAGAGCCCACTTCAGATCCTCTGTCTCCCTCTCTTTGCCCCTCCCTGCCTGCTCTCTTCTCTCTCTCTCACTCTCTAAAAAAAAAAAAAGAGTTAGCTAATGAAGAAGGAGAAGTAGAGAAAACATTCCAGGAAAAATAAAAGAAAGAAGATGCCAAGTCACTAGATCAGCAGGCTCTGCCTCTGTCCCCGAGTGGTCATGAGGGAGAATTCATTGTGCCTAGCACTGTCATATAGGTTACAGACAGACCCAGGAGAAATAGAAGATATGGTCTCTATCCTCTAAGACACTGTATCCAACAAGACAAAACACATAAGAAAAAAAAAATAAGAAGCATCCAAGATAACTTATAACCAGTGCTGAGCTAGGGGGCCAGATACCAGTGATACTAATGAGAAAAATATCAATCATAGTATCTGTGTGTTTATGATGTGCCAGGCACTGGGCTAAACACTTCACATGCTTTTCCTGCTCAAGTTCAGCTTATAAACCTAGGTTACATGACTTTCTCCAATGACAAAACCTCCAGGAGATTTCAGAGAAGAAAGAGATGAACCAAAAAGCCTCATGAGAACAATAAAGCTTGTACTAGGCCTTGAACGAAGGAAAGAATATGAACAGAGAGATGGGGGAGTTAAGAACTAGGTCAGGGCAGTCTGATGGAAATATAAAATGAGCCACAAATACAAGCCACATGTATAACTTTTAATATTCTAACAGCCACATCTTTTAAAAGTAAAAAGAAACAGGTGAAATTAACTCTACAAAGTATTTAGTTAACATTTATTTAAAGTATTATTTCAACATGTAATCAGTGTAAAAATTGTTAATAACATGTTTTAAATTCTTTTTCTTAGAAAAAGTCTTGGAAATCTGACGTGTATTTTACATTTACAGCACTTACCATTTGCAGGTAACCATATTTCAAACGCTTGAGAGCCACACTCGGCTGATGGCTACCATCTTGGACAGCAGAGTTAAGATGGAAAAAAAGAATCGTCACGGACTGAAGTCTCACCAGGCCTCAGTCACTTTTTATACAGTATCTAACTTTCCTCACCGCCCTCTTGGGAAATACAAAAGGGGACACTGAGGCTCTAAGAGATTAAATCAACAGCTCAGGAGAAGCGGGCTGACCTAGGATTTAAACCCAGACTCTCCAATTCCTAGCTGAGGCCCTTACCCCGGAACTAACTTCAGCAAATGCCCCTGGGGGCTGTGCACAATGAAGCAAGATGATGCCTGAGCAAGGAGAAACCACCAGATCCCGGGGTCTACTTCTGAGCAGCCTCCTCCCCAACCCCCAAGGCCCACGCAGCACTAGCGCACCCCTCTTAGGTTTGGAGGAGGAGAGGAAAGCAAGCAGGCAAAGCTTTTCCTTTCCTGTGAATTAGCACAGAAAGCCCTAGCCCTGCTTCCGAACAGCAGCGTCACAAGGAGGGTACGCAGGAGGCAAGAAAGGGCACCTGTGGTCCATAAATATTTAACTTTTGTTGCAGCAAAGTGCAGGATGAGGAAGTAGTGCTTCTCGGCCAGGGGAGCAAAGGCCTCCCTTACACCCTTTGCAGGCTCCACTTGGTCGTCAATTACTTTTCTAAAACTCTTAAGAGAGGAGAGGGGGAGAGTAGAAACGGAATTAATGGTAATTTATGATCTGAAAAAAGACAGCAGCAGTTCGAAATCTGTCTCCATTAGGATACTTTCCCGGCGCTCCACTGGACCCCCGAGCCACAGGATCTTGTATGAAAAGGATGTTTACACAGCATTCCTGGCAGGAGACACGCTTTTCCTTGCTCCCAGAGGGCAAGGTTCGGCCAACTTTCCACAGAGGGGTCTGGCCTGTGCTGAGCCTGCTGCCAAGACCCTGTTCCGGGTGTGGGCAAACACTGAGCTTTTTAGATTTTTGTTTCATTGCGTTTATTTCGTGCTCAGTGGTCCCTCCCTGATTTCTACGGGCACCTCCAAGCCCCCACCTCGACTGTCAGCAAAGCCCACCAAGAGAATTGCCAAAAGACACACTCATCAGCTCTTCAGTGAGAATGTCACCATGCTCCAGGACGTTCGAGACAAAGGTTTACTCCATCACCTAACGCATGTTTTATGCCATGCAGTTTCCCTTTGTAGAACTAACTTTGCAAGTCCAGGAATTGCAAAGCCACGATATGCAGCAGCTTGTATCAGAGTCCAACCGGAGAGGCAGTAGAGCTCCAAAATTACTATATTTTTTCTTTTCCTTTGTCTGTTCTTTTGGGGTGGGATTCTGTGGTCCAGAAGGGAACACTGTCTCCAGCACGCGCTTGCGGGCCACTCAATATTAATGATGCAATCAAGTCTTCAGGTGAATTTTCGAGGTAAATGGAGAGACAATAAGAAAATTTCGTAAACCACCCCCAGAATCTGTTAGCTGAAGCTCCACACTGTTTAGGCCTTCCTTTCCCAGCCAGTCTTTTAGATCGCTAGTGACCCCAAGTGGCCTATTTAAAATAACAGCTTTTTGGGTTTTGTTGGATTTTTTTCCCTACAGAAAAGAAACATACTTTAAGATTTTTTATTCCCAAATCCTTGTAACACTTAAAAACTGCAGAGCTGGATTAAAAAATATTTTTTAATAGGGCATGTAGGTGGTTCAGTTGGTTAAGCATCCAACCTTAGCTTAGGTCATGATCTAGCAGTTTGTGGGTTCGAGCCCCGTGTCGGGCTCTGTGCTGACAGCTTGGAGCCTGGAGCCTGCTTTGGATTCTGTGTCTCCCTCTCTCTGTGCCCCTCCACTGTTCACGTTCTGTCTTCCTCTCTTTCAAAAATAAATAAACATTTAAAAAAAATTTAAATGGCAGAGCTAGAAAGACGCTTAATGTCACTTGGCCTGGCCATCCCATTTTACAGAAATCACAGATCCAGTGAGGTGAATAGGGGTTTCAAAAGTCACACAGCATGTTGGGATCAAGTGAAGAAGCAGTACAAGCAATGGCTCCAAGAGATTCTATGTGACCAGGTTTTAGTTCAATAATGGAAGGAGAAAGTCTTTCCCAAGCCATAAAAGAAATAATGCTCTTACAGAAGAATTACTGTAATGAGGCTGCGTGTTCTAACAGATCTGAAATTCCCTAAGGTACACACTTCTTTTTTCCTCTTCTATGCCTACGCTGATGAAGGTGCATTAAAGTGAATCGTGGCAAGTGTGAGGCCAGCATGGGAGAGAAGAGGGATGTCAGCATTTGGCAAGTGTAGGTTGGATGCTTATTCCCAAAGCCTGGGCCTTGAGTTTGGCTCTCGCTTGCATAAGCGTTGTGGAGTGGGCATTATCATTCCCATTTTAGAAATGAGAAAATCAAAGCTCAGGAAAATTAATTAACGTGACCGAGATCAGTCAACTACTATATTGCAAAAGCAGCTCTCTGCATCACTTTATCTATGCATGCTTCAATTTACCCATCCATCAGATGGGATAATAACATCTGCCTGTAGAATCATAAAATGTTAATACTGGAAAGAGTCCTTAGAGGAGCCTGCTTTCGAACAAAAGGAACCCCTCGGGACATAAAACAGACAAAAGTGTCTATGAGAAAGTAAATCAAAGAGAACATGGATGCTGTTGTAATGAACACCAGGAAACCCCATTCTCCTTAAAACAAAAACTAGAACTTCTAAGATTTCACTCCAGGTCAAGTTTCTACTCTTCCTTCCCCCACGTGACACCTTTCCCTTGAGGTGTCTCACTTGGTCGCCTCCTGCCATCAGGAAACTGGACCCCCAGCAGGATACTGCCCGCCTCTTGACATCTCTGTCCCAAGTGTGGACAGACTCCCCTTTCTATCTGCTCTGAGCACCATGGAGATGGTCTGGAATCCACCCCCCATGCTGCTCCTCAAATTACTGCAGAAGAATAGAGGTAAAGTCACGCAGAGTATGAGAGAAGCCTAAAATCAGTCTGATTTACAGAACATGAAATTCTGATCCAAATCTTATCTGAAGAGGTTCTCTCTAGAGCTAGTCAATCCTGCTCTGCTCCAGGAAGGGCCTCAGCTTCAAAACACTCCATGTGAGTTGTTGCAACTCTTCACAGAAGCAATATGGCTGCATGTTTCAAGGTCTGGGAAAGATTCCTAGTCTCTGGTCCAGGAATTCCCCTTGTAGCAATACACCTGAAGGAAATCATGAAACAGTACAGGCAGCAATGTATACATAAAGATAATCATCACTAACTTATGTTCAACTACAAAAAAAAAAAAATAACAGAAGCAAGTTATACAACAACAGGGTTTATGATGTAACCAGAAGATGGAAGATTATGTAACCATTAAAACCTGAAGTTCTCGAAACATTTTAAACGACACTAAATGAAAAAAAAAGCATTTTAAATAGTATCAAGTGAAAAAAGTAGAGTGAAAAACAGGTGCACATTAAGTGATCAAATAATTAAAATCAAAATAAGAGAAGTGTGAGCATATGAAGAAAAAAATAGAAAAAAATGTTCACCCTCCAGAATGTTCACAGCGGTTATGACTATGACTAAGTGGTGAGATTAATGTTGATTTCTTTTCTACTTACATTTTGCTTTAGTTTTACAGTGATGCTGCATTAGTGTTTAATTTGAAAAGAAAATATGTTTTTTAAAGATTTTTTTATCTTTTTTTTAAAAATGTTTTTTAATTTTTTTTAAAAATATGTTTTAAAATATGTTTGCCTCTGTGCCCCAAAGAGCTGATGCATTTTCTGAGGCCATTCCCTCTTACTTCTGCTCTGTCCCCACTCTGCTCCTCCATCTTGGTGCCTCACCTCTGCCCTGTCTTCTGTTTGTCCATCTGAGATCCACATTCATGACCCAGCCAATGGTTAACCCTTCAAGGGGCCCCTCAGAATCATATCTGTCAACATGCTAGTGCATCTTCTCAATTCCTTACCATTAACTAGAGCAACCCCATGAAATCCACATTCTCTGTTCATCTTGGAATATTCTTTTCCTTCCTCTTTGTTGATAGGCAGAGTCCATGTACATTTGGCATTGATTCAACTGGTACTTTCTGAGCGTCCGCTGTGTGCCAGGCCTTATTCAAGCAGGATACAAAAAACAAAGAGCTGGACAGATCATGAATAAGCATACAAACGAGAAGACTATCAGGTCTGATAAAGCCATGCTAGGAATGTGTGGGCAGCTACCTGAGATGGTTATTCTTCAGACCTGTGACGGCAAAGGCCTGGGGCAATATCAAGGATGCACGTTAATGCCAGGTGTCTGGAAAAGCCCAGCTTCTCCAGGGCTCATATATTACCAGTGAATGTTAGCATTGGTCAAGAACTCCCAGAAAGACAGCTGCAGGATGCTTCAAAAGGCAGATGTGTGCACACTAGGCAATGCCAGCTGCCTCTCGCTTCCTTCCCTCCCCTGGCCAGTGATGTGGGTTAGGAGAGAGAGACCAGAAGAGGGATGGGAAGGGACTTTTTTTATTTCAATGTCCCTGCCAAAAAGGAGACTCCTACTGGTGGGCTGTAGGTAGCGTGCTGCTAACTTCTCATGTGTGTCATTGTTGCTTTACCAAAAGAATAATAAAAGATTTATGGGGCACCTGAATGGCTCAGTCAGTTAAGCATCTGACTTTGGCTCAGGTCATGATCTCATGGTTCGTGAGTTCAAGCCTTGCATTGGGTTCTGTGCCGACAGCTCAGAGCTGGAGCCTGCTTCAGATTCTGTGTCTCCCTCTCCTGAGTGTTCTCTCTCTCTCTCTCAAAAATAAATAAACATTAAAAAATTTTTTTTAATTTTTAAAATCACTGGTAGCCATAATGGTTTATCTTTATTGAGTTTCGTCAGTAAATACCTCAGAGTCTGAGGCCCTGGAAGCACATCACATGTACAACAGACTTAAGAAACCTGAGACAGCATACAATGAGAATCCAAAGAGGAGACAGAACTTCACACTCATTTCGGCTTTCCCAACACCACAATGTAACACACGCATACACACACTCACACACACTCATACTCACACCCAACCCCTTTCCCAGATCATTCATGATGTCCTGTGAACATCCATTCAGAACATTCTCCAACCTTTCTGCAACTTACAGAGCACTTTTTTTCTGGACATAAATGGAGATTTCAACAGGAACAAAAGCTGTTGCTCAGTCTCCAAAAAAACTCATCAAGCACCAAACAAGAGCGGAAAGTGGTTTGAAGCTGATTGTAACAGATTAAGGCGGGACGTTCCGTTCTGAGAAATCACTGTTTGAACAGGGAATCAGATGAGCTGAGGGGCTTGTTGGAGGAAGTGAGGGAGCAGACATAAATCAAGGACACAACGCACCCCCCATGGCTCTCAGGCCCATGGAAAAGTTTCAGAGAAAATTCAAGAAAATGAAAATGGAACTAGCCCCAAATATATCCCAGATGTCCACTGCCAACTCCCAAGGAACGGGAAGGCAAAATAGAATAGAGCATCTTCCAGATTTCCTAAAAATATTTAAAATGAAAATGAACCCCTTGCAATATGTCGCCCACTAGTCTGGCCTCCGGAATTTACTTTCTCTCATTTTTTAAACCAAGTAGCAAATTGACACCTAAGCATATGCTGTCTTGTTCTCTAAATGTGTCTGCATGTCCCTTGTTTTCCAGTCATATGAATGGGTTTGGAGGGCCAAAGCCATAGCTGGTGCTTGCACCGAGTCCTTGGCTGCTAACAGGTGGTCAATACTTATTGATTACTGATTGATTGATTGATAGAAACATAAATCTTATTTATTGATTGAAACATAAACCTTAAATATATGCTCTATAGATACATATCACCTGTTAATAGAATGCTCACAAGCAGCCAGATTGTGTGAAGAAAGGGTTTATGAAGCTATTGCCATAATACTAATGGTAAATAAATACCTCTTTACAGTTTACAAAGCACTTTCATAACTTTATCTCTCAACTCCTGTAACAGCCATGTGAAATAAGTATTGAGGTTAATTCTCCAGTCCCAGCACCTTTCTTAGGATATAACCAGATGGGCTAATTACTCAGCTCATAAAAGAATATGCCCACTCTAACCCCGGGAATCCTGGATCGAGCTGTGTTAGCAGAAACAAACAGCAGTGAGCTCTCCTTGTGTGTCTTCAAAAAGACACACAGAGTCGGAACAATAGCAGCTATAAACGGCAAAGTGAATTCATCTGGAAAGAGAATTCAGGCTTTATTTTTCATATTCCTACCACTATTAATTCATCTTTTGTTTGTGGGATGTTTTTGTTTTATTTTGTGGGATGTAATTTTTTTTAATAACTTAACTCTCCGCCCCCCCCACCACACACAAATATCTGACACTTAAAACGAAACAAAACAAAATAAAACAAAAACTAAAATGAGCTAGGGAAAGAAATACTAGAAAAAATAGTTCATACATCAACTTATTCCAGCTCAGCTTATTTTATTTTGACAACAAATCCAGTTTGAAACCAAGAAGCTCATTAATAAACTTGTCTTTATGATGTTTCCAGACCAATTTTTCAATTTTAAAGGCTTTGAAAAGTGTGTTCAGGATTGTACAGTCCTCCAAAATTTTCAGACTTTTCATGTTATAATGTCTGTAATTTACTCTAAAGTACATCAATATAGGAAGTGTAATGGGGGCATTTGAATGTGTGTGTGTGTGTGTGTGTGTGTGTGCATATGTTTGTGTTTATGTGTGTCTAAATTAGTTTCACTCTACCCCACAGGGTAGGTTAGTTAACATCTGAAGAACCCTTATCAGAAATATACACCCCAGGAGTGTTAATTAACATTTGAAAGATCCTAATTAGAAGTCCCAACTCCAGAAACTCCATGACAATCACTTCAAATATCAAATTCTTAATCTAAAATACAGAGGTCTTTCATTTAACGTAAGGAATATTTGAGAAATAATTTCTCACTGTTGAAATAAACAGTGTTCAAACATGCAGATTGGCTGAAATACCACACAGGTATCTTTACTACAGCATTAATGGAGAATAAAAATGTGAGGAGCCCAACAGTCTACTTCAGTGGGATATCGTGGCTCGGTCTCTTGTAATACTATTTTGCACTACTTGACAGAGAATTCTATTCCCCAAACCAATTGGAAAGCTGGCCAATCCCACCTCTGGTTAGAATATTGCTCTATCTGCCTGCAGTAAACCCTCCTTGCAAGGTGCTTTTAAGAGTATCAAAGTGTAGAGAGCTAGAACTTCACCAAGAATACAGGATCAGACCTATGACTGCTGTGGTCGTGCTTCTAATCAATGTTTGCACAGGCAGAATCCATAGAAACTTCATGGTAACATATCACCTGGTAGGTAGCAAGGTCATGGGGGAGGGGACCATGGCTCTCACCTACCCATGATTCTTAGAGGCAACCAATATCCACCAAAACAACGTGACAACTCTGACCAGCCAAACCAACTTCGGACATGGAGTGCCTGGGTGGTTCAGTTGGCTAAGCATCTGTTCTCAGCTCATGAGTTTGAGTCCCATGTTGGACTCTGTGCTGACAGCTCAGAGCCTGGAGCCTGCTTTGGACCCTGTGTCTTCTTCTCTCTCTGCCCATCCCCTGCTTGCACTTTGTCAGTCTCTCTCTCTCTCTCTCTCTCTCAAATATAATAAACATTTAAAAAATTCAAATTGACTTCAGACAATTTGCACAGCTCAGCTTGAACTAATACTATCTGGAATTGTTGGGATAGAATAATATTATGCTTCCTTACTGCATCGTAGACCAAAGGGGTAGGTACTTCATCTTCTCTTTTGATATTCAGAGCTTTTGGGAAGGTCATTTGCATCTTTCTCTCCTTCTCTCTCTCTCTCTCTCTCTCTCTCTCTCTGTCTTTCTCTCCCTCACACACACACATACACACACACCATACAGGTCTCACGATTCAGACACAGATGGGTGCTTGGGAGCTTCTATGAGCATCCCTTAATAAAAAAGTTCTTCAGGGGCGCCTGGGTGGCTTAGTCGGTTAAGCGTCCGACTTTCACTTAGGTCATGATCTCGCGGTTCATGGGTTCGAGCCCTGCATTGGGCTCTGTGCTGACTGCCAGCTCAGAGCCTGGAGTCTATTACAGACTCTGAAATACAGAGGGTCTCTCTCTGACCCTCCCCTGCTCATGTTGTCTCTCTCTCTCTCTCTCTCCTAGAAATAAATAAAAATATTTAAAAAAAGAAGTTCTTCATTTATTATTGGTTGTTGATCCTATGTGTATATTTCACTGGTCAGAAACTCAGAGAAGAGGGGAGATGTGTGGCATCCTGAACCCACACCAGAATACTCTGCACCCATGAATATTTTTTTTCTGACAGTATTTTACAACATGGTAAAAATACTTACACATAATTATAAGTGAACAAAGCTTGGTGCTCAAGAAGACATGTAGTATGGTTTTATTTTATTTTATATATACAAGGATAATGGAAGAAAACATCCCCAAAATGTGTTCTCTAGTTATCTCAGAGATGACACCACTAAAGATTTCTATTTTGTTTTATCTGAGACAGAGAGAGAGAAAAAAGAGAGAGAGAAAGAGAGAGAGAGCACGAGCAAGGAAAGGGGGCAATGAGAGAGACAGAGACAGAGAAAGAATCTTCCATCCCTGCCCCACCCCACAACCCTGGGTTTATGACCTGAGCTAAAATCAAGACTCAGACATTCAATGAAGTGAGCCACCCAGGCACCCCTGAGGATTTCTATTTTCAATTTTTATACTTTCAAACTGCTTTACAATGAACAAAAACACTTATATCCAGTTTTTTAAAAAATGTTACTGTAACAATTTAAATCTTTGCTCTTACCAGGGCCAGCTGAATACTGGTGAAGTTCAACAGAATATAAACCAAGACACATACGCAATTTTAAACTTTCTTGGGGCACCTGGGTGGCTCAGTAGGTTAAGCGTCCAACTTCGGCTCAAGTCATGATCTCATGGTTCACAAGTTCGAGCCCTCCATTGGGCTCTGTGCGGACAACTCAGAGCCTGAAGTATGATTCAGATTCTGTGTCTCCCTCACTCTCTCTCTGCCCTCCCCTGCTCATACTTTGTCTCTCTATATCAAAAATGAAAACATTTAAAAAAAATAATAAATTTTCTAGTAACCATATTTTAAAAATACAAAAAAAGGTGAAGTTAATTTTAATAATACATTTTATTTAGCCCAATATACCTAATTATTATCATCTGAATGTGAACCCAATATAAAGAGTATTTGTAAGATATTTTATATTCTCTCTTTAGTACTAAGTCTTCAAACAAAATGTAGGTTGTATCTCACACTTAGAGCACTAGCTTTATTTCAGACTGGCCACATTTCAAGGCCTCAATAACCATACATGACTCGTGGTTCCTGAAAGGGACGCCAGAGCTCTATATGTTAGCTACAGAAAAATTAACATCAAAAACACAATGCCAGGAGAGTAGAGGTCTCTCCTAGTGTGCTTTAGACCAGAACATTCTCATGTAGTATATTGTGAAGTTGGGATTATAAAGGTCCCTGTTTAGACAGTGAATATTCACCCTTTATTCATCTACTGCTCACTGAGCCATCATCCCCGGTCGGACATTTGGCCCGGGATGATGAGGTGAAGGAAAGGGTGTCAGGCCCTCTGGTGGCCTGCTGTCCAGTGGGTGAGATGGACCATTAATAGACTGTGGCAATAGCAAACTGTAGATGCGATGATGACACATCCCATGTGGTGACTAGCACACAGATGATGACAATGGCATTGACAGAGCACAGCTTCCTACAGGAGAGGACAGTTGAACTGGTCCTAGAGATGAATGGAGAGCCTTGGCAGCGGCAGTGGAAGGGACAACAAGCACATATCTGCAAAGGGACAGGCCTCTCTCCCAGGACAGGGTGAGGTCAGGAGTGTCTGGATCACATAATGTATCAGAAGAAAAGCTGGGAAGTGGGGGTAGAGAGAGGGCAAAGGCTTTGGGATGGAGCACAAACACAGAGATAGGATTAGGTTCATGTTCTAGAAAGACCACCTTGGCTACTGTATGGAGGGGAGACTGGAGCCAAAGCGCAGCGGGCTATGTGAAGACCAGTTAGGAAGACAAAACCAAGCCCGTGAGAGAGCTGGACTACACAGTGGCAGTAGAGCATGGAGACAAGTGAGCAGAGATAAAATCAACAAAACTTAGCGAGTGACAGGAGGTCGGGTGTGAGGAAAATGGGAGAAGGTTCTAGTAAGGATTCATTCTTACTGTCCCAGTTTGGCCCAGTGCGTGGACAGTCATGACAGTAAACAATGGCAGCCATGCTGTTTGCATATGGAAGACCGCGTCATCACTGGAGATGAGCAACCTCAGCCTCCACACTGATCCACCCAGAGGATGAGCCTTGAGCTTACATCTCTTTCCATAACCATTCCAGCTGCCATGAGAGCCCAGTGAGCCCAGGACTAGGGCTACCCTGGCCCTCTGCCTTGACATGGAGATCTTCTGGGGCCTAACCCACCCCACCAGTCCCTGCCCCGGTGCTCTGTCGTCCCGACAGAACCACAACTGCCCATCTACCTTCTCGAAGATTCTCTCCCACCAGGAGGGAGGGTGTCCTCTCCCAGTCATTCCCTTTAAATATCTATTTTCTCAAATTTAATGTCAGACTGCTTAGGAAAAGTAATCTTAGCAATACCAAGCTTTCATGTTTTCCTTTAATGCCAGAAACATATTTCCAGCAAATATAATTTCTTCTACAAAGTACAAATGTCCAGCATATGCCGAAAAAATATTAGTAATGTTATCCACATTTTTAGAACACTCTGTAGTTTCCAAGGCACCTTACAGGTTTCTTATTTGCTCTCAAGCAATGTCTCCACCCCTGTTGGTGACATGCCAAGCTCTTCTGACCTGACCCCATTTTCCCCTCATTGACCCCTGTCTCACCACCCCTACCTCAGATCCTGTTTTCCAATCAGACCCGCAGATCCCGGACTGCACCATGCTCTGTCTCTCACTTACATCTGCATTTCTCAACATGCTAGACCTTCTTTGTGGGAGGCCTCTCCCACCTCCTTCACCTTGCTCATCTCTTTTCTGTCTACACTTCCTCCAGGAACATTTTTAAGCCCATCTCAGCTCCACCGCAGGCTGAGATGGTTGGCCCCTCCCTTGGGTTCTCTTAGCAACTTGTCCATACCTTCTCTTAGGTTCTGCCACACTGGATTGGAGGGGACTTCCTGCGTCTCTGCCTGAGGTCTACCCTTTAGACTGTGAGCGACGTGTGGGCACCTCCTGGGTCTTATTCAACCCTTTTTAATCCTTGCCCAGACTCTAGCACGTGTATTGAATGGGTGAACAGTATTTTATTCTTACTCTTAACACCTCAAATGTAGTGGGTTAAATAGTGGCCCCAAAAAGATAGTCCAAGTGCCAACCCTTATCTCTGTGAAGATGACCTTATTTGAAATGGGATCTTTGCAAATTCTGTTAAAGGATCTCTGGATAAGATCATCCTGGATTTGGGTAAAAATCCTAAATTCAATGGTGTCTTTATAAGGAAAGGACACCCAGAGATAGGCAGGCAGGGGAGGCTGCACAGTGACAGGGCAGAGAGTAGAGCCATGTGTCTAACACCAGGGAACACCAAAGATGGCTGGGAACTCCCAAAAGGGAGGAAGAGACAGGGAGGGTTTCTCCCTCAGACCCTTCGGGGGAGCAGAGCCAATGCTTTGATTTTGGACTTACAGCTTCCAGAATTGTGAGAGAATTAGCTTCTGCTGTGTTAAGCTACCACATTAGTGGTAATTCGTTACAGCGGTTCTAGGGAACTAATACAAGGGATTACTGTGATATGGAATATGAACAAATGTAGGATGCCTATATGCTTCAGCAAAAAAAAAAAAAAAGCCTTCTTTGATTTTGGAAATTCCCATAAATGTCTAATCGGCTTTAATTTCTCAGCACTCCCTCCCCCTCCCCAGCTGGGGGCACCATCCATGATGGTAGACCAAGCATCCGGCTGGAAATAAGCGAGTTTGTTTCCTTGACTGCCTTGTTTCTCTCACTTCCCTTCTATTCTGTTACATCCCACTCCCCAGGGTGGAGTGCGGTGGACTCTATGACCTTGGGGAGTCCCTGCACCGGGACAGCTCTTACCCCAGCCTTGCACTGCAGCTTCCTTCTCTCAGCCACTTGCCTCTCCTAAGTGCCAAGGTCACCCCATCAGGACTCTGACTTTGCCACTCTCTAGACTATGTGCCCCACGCAATACAGACTCCAGAACACAGAATCTGTGCACACGTAACAAGCAAACACATTTCCCACATTTTCTATGCACGATCAACACACGGATAATGGTGGCAATTGCTAATTTGCAGCAGCATTAATTAAAGAAGGAGGATCTTTGCTCGTCTACCTATAACACACTTTCAGGTTCAAAATCATAAATGTTATCTTTAAGGATGCCATTGGTCTTTGAAGCATTTTCATATTTACTAATTCAGTCAAATCTCAAGAGTTACTAGAAAAAATCTGAAGGTGTGCTGGTCTCCACAAAGGTACCTTTGGTGATATATGGTTTGCCAAAGTCAGTATCTAATTCCCCCCAAAATTTATGTGCTAATTGTACACAGGCAGATAATGTTCCTACTCCTTAACCCAGCCAGTCCTCACGCCCCTCTTCCCTCTAAAAATTAGACTTAAATAATGCAGTGAAGTCAAACCAAATGAAGAATTCCACATTCCTGGATCACTGCAGGAGCTTTTAATCATTAGGAATGTGTCTATGTGAAAATAAAGTGCACTCCAAGAAGCAACATTAACGGTTCTCCCCATGATGCAGGAAAGGCCCTGTTAAGAACTCCACGGTTTATTTTTGCAATTTTGACACAATTCAGTAATTTTCCAGAAGGTCAGAGGGCATGAAGCAGATGGCTGGTTTCCTCTGATTCGAAACAGTAACGTCCTTCCTGGCCAGTCCCCAGGCCTGGATCAGGGCTCTGTTATCTCCCCTCCTGCTATTTCTGAAGCTTTTGCTCACTCTCCCCCCTGCCCCTTCCCACCGCCTCCCGATCCATCCATCCGAGACAGAAAACAGTCTTCCCAAAACTTGTGTTGAAACTTGTCACGAACTGTTTAAAACATTCCTTTCACCATTGCCTTGGGGATAAAATCTGAACCGCCTGCCCCTTGACCCCCACCCTCAGCCTCCTGGGCTCACCCTTCCTCTGACAGCAAATGCACCTGAGCTCTGTAACCACACCAAAGTCACCTGAATTTCCAGAACATCTCTCTCAATGCCAAGTCACAGCATCTCATAAATGAAGGGATTGTTTTGTTGTTTCTGAGCCATGTCGAGCTCTCTTTCATTTACTTTGGAACACTTCAGATTTGGTTATCATTTGAACTATTTATTTACCTTAGTTTGTCTTATTTTTATTGATTTTTAAATCCTGAAAAGACCAAAACATAATAAGCTCTCAAAAGGAGGCAAAAACACTAACAACTACGACAACAAAACCAGGTATGCGAACAATATTCTGTTTGTGTCATAGGATGTCCCTGTTCTCAGGACACCTTGCCCAAATATTAGCCCGAGCTGTCACAGTGTCTGCAACTTTTCCCCAGATGACACAGTGAAGGACAAAAATGTGAGCGGAAGGGGATGAAATTTTTTTTTAAATAAAAAGTTGGAGAGGGGCGCTTGGGTGGCTCAGTCAGTTAAGCCTCTGACTTGGGCTCAGGTCATGATCTTGCAGTTTGTGAGTTTGAGCCCCGCAGTAGGCTCTGTGCTGACAACTCAGAGTCTGGAGCCTGCTTCGGATTCTGTGTCTCCCTCGCTGTCTGCCCCTCCCCAGCTTGTGCATATGCTCTCTCTCTCTCTCAAAAGTTAATAAACATTAAAAAAATTTTTCTTTTAATTTGGAGAGACTGGGGAAGAGGGTTGAAGGACACTGGTCACTAGACAAATGGACCCTGCAGGAGCTGGCTTTGGGAGAAGCCGCCGCACCTAGTCTTTTCTTCTCTGTGGATCCTGCACTTTGTCAGGATGCAGCTCAGAGCAGCTCCCGCAAGCCAAGTTCACATGCACGTGTTACTGCAGACCCACAACAAAGAACCTGGCTCTCCCAGCCAGGAATGATCACAGCCCTGAAATGAGAGAAGGTGTGGAAATAAAAATCTAGAGTGAAGCCCAAGTGAGGGGATTTTATAGCCACCTCCCCTCAGACCATCCGCTCGCCTGCTTTGTTTCACACCATCTTTACCTCCATCACACCCCCAAATAACAGCTTTTCTCAGCTGTCGAACCTCAACACATCATAACTCAAAACACTTTCCATCTGAAATGGGCCTTTAAAAAGCATTTCCAAATTCCACAATGCCTTTCTTATTGTATAGCCTATCAGTGTGTGTACCGCCTTCCATGACTTCAGAATTAATATCCGCCTTCAAACTCTCAAACTAGTTTTTTTAAGTTAAGTCTTGGAAAACTAGATCATAACCTGCTTACCTACAAAACCCTTCTCGTTCCCACCTTCCAACTTTGTACATCTAGGGAAGGCAGAGAGGAGTGAAAGCCACAACTCTAGCAGGCAGAACAGACTATGTGTCGGTGGGGAAGGAAAAATAATTTCCCTTCTACCCTTCTAGGTTCTTGGCTGAGACTCCTGCCTCCATGTAATTAAAAGCCAGATTAACAGGAAAAATACAAACAGAAATGTAATAACATATAAACCTCCTGTGTGCATGAGAGAGACCCAGGAAAACTGAGTGACTGAAATGGCTCAAGCTACCACTTTAAATAACCATCAATAGCTAAACACAAACTGGGAGACACTTATGAGAAGTTACCAAGAAAAACACAGCAAACAAGGGTTAAGTTGTTGTTGAGCTGATTTAAATCCTTACCTTCTGGGACACCTGGGTGGCTCAGTTGGTTAAGTGTCTGACTTCGGCTCAGGTCATGATATCACGGTTTGTGGGTTCAAGCCCCATATCAGGCTCTGTGCTGACAGCTCAGAGCCTGAATCCTGCTTCTCGGATTCCGAGTCTCCCTCTCTCTCTCTCTCTCTCTCTCTCTCTCTCCTCCTCCCCTGCTCATATTCTCTTTCTCTCTCTCAAAAATAAATAAACTTAAAAAAATAAAAATAAATCCTTGCCTTCCCCATTGATAAAAGTTTCTAGAGATTTAGTCATCCTTCTCTTCCTGGTACAGAGAAAAAGACACTTTAAAGTTGGAGATTTTTCTTATAAATGTAGATATCTCTTACAAAAGGATAACTTCTATTCAGTTTTCACAGCTTCTCTTGTGTCTTCTGTTTCTTAAAAATAATTATCCCAAAATAATCCTTATGCCAAAAAGGATATTTTGAGGTAACAAATTCTGATTCCCTTCACGACATTTGTAAGTACCCATCATCTGACAAAGTGTCAGATTCTTCAGTTCCAATTAAAAGACATCAGTTGTATCAACTTCAAAAGACTGTTCTGACTAGTCAGTGGTGTAACAAATGCTGACTTCCCCCAGCCCAGTCCATATCAGCAGCTACTCAAAAGATACCAGTTCCCTTCCCCATCCAAACAATAATAAGAGCTGGTATTTACTGAGCACTTACTATGCTTTGTAGTAAGCTCATGAGATAGGTTTTATTTTACAGAGGAAATGTGGTGGGGGGAGGGAGGGAGGAATTGTTGACAGTAGCAAATCCACACACCAAAAAGCTACAGGCTCAAGAACAGCTGAGGTGACTCTATCTCACAGAAGAACTGTCGGCAATTACACTAAAATTATTCTTAGGGGATAAGATGGGCAGAATGGGTGAGGGTTAGTAGGGAAATTATGGAATGAACAAGTCATAGACATGAAATGTACAGCATAGGGAATATAATCAGTGGTACTGTAATAGCTACACTTGGGGTGAGCACAGCATAATGTATAGAGTTGTCTGGATCTATGTTATATGCCTGAATCACTCACCATGTTGGGCACCTGAAACTAATATAACATTGTGTGTCAACTATACTTCAATTTCTTTCAGGGTGGTATATTTATAATGGCATATTACTCAGCTATATAGAAAAATGAAATCTTGCCATTTACAACAACATGGATGGACCTAGAGGGTATTATGTTGGGTGAAATAGGTCATATGGAGAAAGACAAATACTGTATGATTTCACATTATATATAGAATCTCAAAAACAAATGAACAAACAAAACAAATAAATACAGAGAATGATCTGGAGCTTTCCAGTGGAAACAGGGGTAGGAAGATGGGCCACTTAGGGGAAGGGGATGAAAAGGTATAAACTTCCAGCTATAAAATAAACAAAACCCATGGATACAATGTAGAGCATGGTTAATTGCATTTAACAACTTTGTATGGTGACAGATGATGGCTAGTGTCCTTTTAGAATCTCTACAAGTAAAGAGAGTTTTATTCAAACCCCAGTTAGGACTGCTGCCCAGGAAACACACACTTCACAGGGAAGAAAGTGCTCCGAAGAATGAACAGTTTTCACAGGGTTATATACTTTTTTAAAGCTTGTAAAAGCTCAAAAGATTATAGATTAGCATATAAGCTGGAAGCACAAGTTTTAATGTCAAAGTACACAGGAAAGTAGGAGCATTGATGGATATCTTAAGAACAAGACGCTTTTCCTTTAGGCTACTCATTCACAAAGCAAGTGCACAATATCTGCTTGGTGGGCCAGAAATGAGGCTTTTGGTTTAAACAAAGTTAATGTACAGCCATGCTGACTTAGAAAGAAATCTAAAATGCCTTCCCCTATATCTCAAGCTTTGAGAGAGTTTTCTCTCTCATCATTAGATTTATTGCGGTGATCACTTTGTAATGCGTATAAAATGTTGAATCACTATGTTGTACACCTGAAACTAATATAATATTGTACTGCACGTCAATTTGAAAAATGCCATTCCACTTAAGAAAAAAAACGTAAGCGGGACCTGGGTGACTCCATAAGTTGAGCATCCAACTTCAGCTCAGACCATGATCTCACGGCCTGTGAGTTCAAGCCCCACATCAGGCTTGCTGCTGTCAGTGCAGAGCCTAAAGCCTGCTTAGGATTTTCTATCCCCCTCTCTTTCTGCCCCATTCCCTCTTGCACTCTCTCCCTCAAAAATAACTAAATCTTAAAAATAAAAAAAAGTAAATGCGAAAGGTGAAACAATAAAGTTTTTAAATAAATAAATAAATAAATTTCCAAAAGTTCAATAGAGGTAGTATGGGGTCCCGGAAGTAACAGACGAGAGGTCCCAAGCCCTGGGCACCAGTCCTGACTCCATTAATTACTAGTCTTGTGACTGTTATGGAAAACCCTCCAAAGACCCATAATGGGGTATATATAAGACCACTGTGGTCTTCCTTCTCCTAGGCACAGAGGGACTTACTAGTCAGGTACCATTGATCTTGACAGCAGGGAATGCCAAGGGCCCCGCGTCCCCTCCTAATAGATAGGCCGCACAGTGAGAGAGGAAAGCAAATAATACTGCAAACTTCCTGGCTAAAAAGCTGCTTTGTTTAGAAGTCTGACTTGCATACACATATCCTTAGAAAGACAAAATGTAAGTTTCAATCAGACACCAACATGAGCTCACACTTTATGATCCTAAGAAAAACTTTATTTTTACTTTTTCATTATATATATTGAGAGAGTACAAGCAAGGGAGAAGGGCAGAAAGAGAGAGAGAGAGAGAGAGAGAGAGAATCTCAAGCAGACTCCATGGTATCAGCACAAAGCCCGATGTGGGGCTCGATCCCACAACCCTGGGATCATGACATGAGCCAAAACCAAGAGTCAGACACTCAACCAACTGAGTCACCTGGTGCCCCTAGGGAGAACCTTTAAAGGCAGCTATATCCCCTACTCTCGTAGGGCTACTCCCTCCAGGGCTTTGGCTATAGGCTTCAGGCAAGACCTCACTGATGTTCCTCTCCCCAGTCACCAGCCCCCACCCTTGCACTGAGCAGCACTGGGGCTCAGAAACATTTGACATGGAAGATTACAACCCACCCCCAACAAGAGGTAATAACTGAATAGTATAGCCTAGAATTGTGTGCATAAAGCTCTCTGACTTGCTTCTGTCTCCTGGCAATCAAAAGAATTAATCAGGGTCCAGTGCAGACCCTGGAATACTGATTTTAGGTTTGGCAGGCCCTGGAGTACTGATTGGAATTGAGTTGAGTCCCTTAAGCTCACCAAAACTTGAGTTTCTTATCCAAAACCATGACAATAATGAAATCTGTCTTGACTGTTTCAAGGACCATTGTGAAGATGAAATTTAAGAAACAACTCAGCATCATGATTCAGAGTTCAGGTTCAAGAGCCAGACTGACTGGGTTCGAACCCCATCTCTGTCCGCTATTTGGTATGTGAACTTATATGAAACAGGGCAAAGCAAAGGTCCTATGTCAGAAGGGTGTTGTGAAGATTAAGTTGGTTAATATATGTAAAGCATTTGGAATGACATTTGCCATATAGTTAGTAGTTATGTAAGTGGTAGTTATTATTATGTGAAAGCACTGGAAAGTCAAGGCTATTATCCAAAGACCCTGGTGCACTGTGGAATGAGTCTTATCCATAAGCTTTCTTTTAATTTTCTAACAACAAGGGCCTGGAAGCTTGCTTTCAGAGCACTTCAAAATATCCCCTACCCGTCACAAAGTCAGAACTGTGTACCCTGCTTTCTGTCACCCCAAAGCATCAGAAAGGGCTACCACTTCCTGAGGATAGCAATGACTAAAACCAAGTATTGTAAGGGAATAGCATCTTCCAGGATTCGAAGCATTGCATGAGCATTCACCCTTCAATGGTCACAACCAATTAACAGATCATCATTCGCTACCACCCCCTTCTTAAAGGTGAATGTAAAAAATGTCTAGCTCATAAAAAACTACATGCCAGTGATACAAAAAATCCTCAGTGTTTCTGCAAATAGCTATAAAATTCACTCCCGAGCTCTCATTGAACCAGTTTTGGGAATTCAGTGTCTACTCGATCTATAAATTGTGACCTGTATCGACAAGTCAATGACTTAAACTTCAGAACACACGAATAGACACAAGCCATATGCATGCAATCTTATTGTATGGTATGGTGGGGAGAAATACTGGTTAGCAACAGTAGTCGGTGTCCAGGGGACCACATACAGTCACTGCCCCTGGAAGTCACTTCAATTTTACCACGTAGCACATGACCTAACGTTACTTAATATGTATCGGTGTTCTGAAAACTTTATTAGATTTGGTATTTCCTAAGCACCTTCACATACATCGTGGCTTTGAAACCTCATACTACCCTCCATGGTAGACATTTTCACTTGTACTCACTCGTTTCACTGTAACTGAAACCATAGTCCCTTTTAGTTTGGGGACTTGCCCAGTATTAAAACAAGGCTCATAAGTGACACAAACGGAAGCCATACTCTCGACTCAAGGCTGGTGCTTGCAGTGCGGTCGCAGTCAGTGTAAAAAATTCAGAGGTAACATAGGACTGGGATTTGTTTCGGTTAGAATGTCACCACCACGCCTGGGTGGCTCAGTCAGTTGGGCTTCTGACTTCATTTCAGCTCATGTCATGATCTCGTGGTTTGTGGGTTCAAGCCCCATGTGGTGTTTCTTGCTAACAGCTCAGAGCCTGCTTGGGAGTCTCCCTCCCTCTTCCTCTTTCTCTGCCTCTCCCTTGCTCGTGTGCTCACTCTCTCTCTCAATGTAAATAAACACTAAAAAAAAGAAGAAGAAGAAAGGGAGAAGGCAAGTGGATTCCAGGAAGAATAGATGTACGCAGGTCAGCGCTCTGCCTCATCTTCTCAAAATCCTCCCTTAACCGCAGCTTCCTCCAGCTGCTATGGAGTTTCCTTTCACTTCTTCAGCTCCAGGCGGTTATGCTGACTCTGTTTCCTCACCTCCCACTCCCTGCAATCTGCTTTCTCCAGCACCACTTATGAAATTGTCCTCTCTCGTACAAAAGAGTTCTGCCCCTTAATTTATGAACAACATTAGTACGACACAATATAACCACTTTCCTTCCCTTTTGCTACTGATTTGAATGAATCAAATCATTAATTCTTATTCATTATAAAATGACTGGGAAAAATAGATAAGAAAAATTAAAGTCATGAAACTTCTAACTCACCCAGAATTCCACAATGAAGCGATAAATACTGTTAACATTTCCCTGTCTATCCTTCCAGATTCTTCCCAGCATACCAACACTTCTATACATATGTATTTTCTAAAACAATACCATAGCTACTTTAAAGCCTGTTTGGTTTTTTACTCAACAGGATATGCACAACTTGTCAGGTTAACAGATAAAAGCACATAAACATCATTGTAACATTGACACAGCTTTTTACTTACTTATTTTTTTATTTGAGAGAGACAGAGACAACATGATGGGGGAGGGGCAGAGAGAGAGAAGGAGAGAGAGAATCCCAAGCAAACTCCATGCTGTCAGCCCAGAGTCTGATGCAGGGTGAAACTCACGAAACTGTGAGATCATGACCTCAGCAGAAACCAAGAGTTAGAAGCTTAACCAACTGAGCCACCCAGGTGCCTCTGGCACAAATTATTTAATAAACATTCTCCATTGCTGAATGTTTAGGTGGTTTCTAAAGTTTTGATATATTGGTAGCACTTTATATAAACATTCTTAAAAACGTATCTGTGGGGCGCCTGGGTGGCTCAGTCGGTTCAGGGTCCAGCTTCGGCTCAGGTCATGATCTCATAGTTCGTGGGTTCAAGCCCTGTGTCAGGCTCTATGCTAACAGCTAGCTCAGAGCGTGGAGGCTGCTTCAGATTCTGTATCTCCCTGTCTCTCTCTGACCCTCCCCTGCTCACGCTGGCTCTCTCTCTCTCTCAGAAATAAAAAAAATATTAAATTTTTTTAAAAGCATATCTTTGGGCACCTGCTTTATTACTTCTTCAGGATAAATGCTAATGAATATCTGATTATCTCATCTATTGCTAATGACTTGGTTTTCAAGATAAATTTTTTTAACGTTTTTTATTTATTCCTGAGAGAGAGAGAGAGAGAGAGTGAGCAGGGGAGGGTCAGAGAGAGGGGGAGGTACAGAATCTGAAACAAGCTTCAGGCTCTGAGCTAGCTGTCAGCACAGAGCCCGATGCGGGGCTCGAACCCACAAACTGTGACATCATGACCTGAGCCAAAGTCAGACGCTTAACCGACTGAGCCACCCAGGAGCCCCAGATTTTTATTTTTAGAATAAATTTCAAATGCATTAGCTGAGCCCATTCTTGGTCTTATCTGCCTCTGCTCCTTCCATTCTCCTATTCCCCACATATACCACTGGAACTTTCTGCTGGTTTTTGCCCTTCTATGCCTTTTTTCCTCTTCAAGTATCCCTTCTCTCTTCTTTCTCCAGCTTGAAAATTCAGCTTCTGGGGCTCCTGGGTGGCTCAGTTGGTTAAGCGTTTGACTCTTGATTTCAACTCAGGTCATGATCTCATGATTCCTGGGTTTGAGCCCCGTATCAGGCTCTGAGTGGGCGGTGGGGAGCCTGCTTGGGATTCTCTCTCCCTCTGCTCTGCCCTACCCCACTCACTGTGTCTAAAATAGATAAACTTTAAAAAAATTCAGCTTCCATATCACCTCCTTCTAAAAGTCTTCCATTGCCCTGATCTTTCAACCAGTACAGTTAAAATTATACTACTACCACTAGAGATAATGATTATTATAATCACATTGATGGAGCACTTATTTTTTGCCAGGCAATATTCCAAGCATGTTATATAGATATGTCATCTGATCCTTTCAACTAATCTATGAGGCAGCTACCAATATCCCAATTTTCAGGATAAGTAAATGAAGACTTAGACACTTTAGGTCTGTTCTAATTTCTGAATCTGCAAGGACTTACACAAAATGTTTAAATAAATATATGTGCATGCATGAAGTCTAACTACAGGTATAACTTTAGCTATCTGTTTCAACATATAAATTATTTTTCAAAAACACTTAAAACTGATGCCATTACCCAGAGTTAAGAACTATCAGATGCGATTGAAGAGAACTCTGCAGTTTCAGGTGAAGCTACTTGGATAAAAAAAATTAGAAACAAAGGTGAATTATGAGTATTCTAGATTAAAATTCAAGCCCCAGAATCTGGTAAACACTTCAATTGCCTTTACACGTCAATAAGAATTGGGAAAAATACAACCTACATGCACCATTTTAGTTTTGAGTATCATGCCATTTTCAGCTGGTACTTAACATCCCATAATAAAAATCAGTGTTATTACTTTATTTTATCCAGTTAGTCAAAAGGAAAATTGGAATCCTTACCCATAAGAAAACAAACTCCAAAACAACACCACACTACAGTTTTTAAGCATTTATATAAGCACATTACATTTCTAAAGCATTCAACAAGTAATTAGTTGAACCTAGAATTAGATTTCTTTTTATCATCAGAATGTGGACATAAACCTACTACTGCATAAGCTATTCAACTATTAAACCTTGACAAAAAAAAATTACTGTTAATTGTTTCAACTGCAATAAAATTAAAACAACTTTTTTTCTTCTTTCCACTCAGCTTACAAGGCCTCCATGACTGTCATCACTTCACTTAGTTCCCCGCAAAGGTAAAATAATTAACATTCAGCGAAGAGGTTGGACCATGCTCAACAGATGGGCAAGGGGTTTGGGCCAGAAGGGGTGAGAATACAAGATGGGCACTGTGGATCTCCCCAGAGCAGTTATTTTTCTAGCTGTGCGAGGAGACGAACATTATGGTTATTCTAAAACAAACACAGTTACACTAAGAATCAAACAAAATCGCATGATTTTTGTTGAAATAAAAAACTGTTATCTACTGAAATGCCTTCCTTTTCACTTCATAACTTGTATGCTTTTTGAATCTTGCACCATTTTGATGTGTTACTTCTTAGAAAAATGAACATGGAAAAATGGTTTAGAAAAACCAAACTAACTGTTTGAGACACACCTGAATTTGTGGAGAATTCCAGTCAGCTACACACATGCACAACGGCAGAGATTACCCTTGTCTAGATATGTGGGTTAATCTCTCTCTCTTTTTTTCCTCTCTTTCTTTCAACACTTGTAATACTTCCAAAATGTTTCCACAAAAGAAACCTTAATAGGCAACATAAGTGAAGACTTATCCACTCTCCCTCCGCTCATGACCCAGAGGGGCCACTGAAAACATTAAATTTTTTTTAAGTCTTGGTGAGGTTTTTTTTTATTAATTTAATTTTTAAACTTTCCTTTTAATTCAATTTCATTTTGATTATTTAGCTATTTCTTCACAATTTTGACTCATCTGAATACATAATAATTCCAAATTAAAAAGGAACAAAAAATTCCCCTCCACCTCAGTCCTGAATCACAGAGTTTCTCTCCCTGAAGGCAACAACCAATATTACCGAGCTCCTATGCATCCTGCCAAAGACCTCCTTAAATCTGACTCTGCCCCCATCACACCAGGCCGGGGACAGCTTCCAGCCTAGTCATGCTAAAAGATCACTTTTTTGGAAAGGTACAATCATGACTTTCATACAAATGTAAAATGAACTTGTGTCAAAAATGTTGTATGGCTCACTAGAGATTGAGAGAACCAGGAAAGTGTTAGGGGAGTTCAAAGAACCACACCTACTTAGGCAGGTAAGGAATGCCGAAGTGAATTTGCAAATGGACAAAAAACAGATCTGTCCACATAGCAATAAGCAATGGCATCCCACCAGACATAACTCATTTGCATTCCTGTGGACAATAGTCTTTCCCTAGCACCAGTTTTCTGCCACTTACAAAGTTGTAAAATAGGTCAGAGGCAATGAAAAATAAAGATAGGAAGAAAGGCTGTGTTTAGACAGCACACTCCATCATCTTCGCCTACTTTGGTCTTTCATGGCTTCTCCTGGCAGTCACTTAGGTGGGACCCTTACCCCCTCTTCCTGCTGTACTCACCCCTGAGACACTTGAAGGTGCTGAGATCTGTGTCACAACAGAAAATTCAGGAAGACTTATCTGGTCTTTGGTCTACACTGGTCACTGGGGATGTGTTCAATGACCTTATCATGGTTCCATGAGGGGAGGGGCCCTCCATTGCTTCCTTGATGCTTTATTTGGGGTTCTCCAGAAGCTGACTTTGAGATAAGGACTGGAGAGCAGGCAGTTTGCTTGGCAGGTGCAGGCACAATTGATATGGAGGGGAGGAAGTGAGGCAGGGAAAGAATGACAGCACTTCAATTATTGGGCAACTACAGCTTGATCCTATGGGGAAATTATGGAAACCATCACAAAATACATTCTTCAAAGTTATCCTAAGTGGCAAGAGAGTGGAGGCATTTATACTTCAGCTCACTGGAGTCATTGGAAGAGGGATCCTCCCAGAGGCGTTCATTCCCTGGCACATTTGAGGAACATCTATGGCAAAGAGATGTACATACTGGAGGTTGAAAATCCACAGGAACACACAGAAGGGATGGGGACTGGAGATGTGGGCCGAACACCAAAAGCATCTGCTCCTCAAGCCAAGTTTGAATGTGAGACTGATTGGGCCCATAAGCTCTGGAACCTCAAACCTACCCTTTTTTTTTTTTTTCTTACAAACAGTTTATTGTCAAGTTGGTTTCCATATAACACCCAGTGCTCATCCCCACAAGTGCCCTCCTCCATGCCCATCTCCCCCCTCCCCCCCACATCCATCAGTCCTCAGTTTGTTCTCAGCATTCAAGAGTCTCTCATGGTTTGCCTCTCTCCCTCTCTCCCACCATTTCCCCCCTTCTTCTCCCCCTTGGTCCTCAGTTAAGTTCCTCCTAATCCTCCTATATGCGCTAACATATGGTATTTGTCCTTCTCTGCCTGACTTATTTTGCTCAGCATAACACCCTCAAAGTCCATCCATGTTGCTACACATGGCCAGATTTCATTGTTTCTCATTG